>NW_020230490.1:72500-75000 GCF_003227715.2 Harpegnathos saltator
ATTTCTTTCTCTCTCTGGCCCGAGGTTGAAAAATAATTTCTACTCCTCTCTCTCTCTCTCTCTCTCTCTCTCTCTCTCTCTCTCTCTCTCTCACTCTAACGAGGATGATCACGCGGTTTTATTAGCGAATGCGTTTCCAGGGAGCGGAAAGTAGCTTGGAAAATGTTTTCTCGATTGGAAAGGTCGTGTCAACTGCACACCGCGTGACACTCTCGATGTGTTGAATGCCGCCGGGGTCACCATCGCTGAGCGGTCACCGAGACGCTGACTTGACACATTAATGCGCGCGTCAGATGCTATTTTTCGCCGAGAGTTACGCGAGAGAACTAGCAACTTTCAGAATCCGCGAATTCGAACTGTCGAGCGCGAGAGTTTGGCGAATCTGCATAATTAGTGAGACATCTCTCTCTCTCTCTCTCTCTCTCTCTCTCTCTCTCTGTCTTTCTCTTGCTTTCTCTCTATTTTTGCGAACGCGGTGCTGCGCGCCGGTGCTTCGATCCGTTCGATCAACGAGCAACAAAAGTGCAACTCGATTAACGTGCTCGAAAATGCAATCGGATAGCTACGAGTGCCGCCGAATATATCCACTCGGGATCGTTAACGCGCGCGTTATACATATCGCGTAAAATTCGCGAACTTTCGATCTCGCCCAAGTGGAGTACGCGCTACCGGGAATCTATGGAGAGACTCAATCGAGATAAAAGCCGCGATAAACCGCGCGCGACCTCGTGATATTTCTGCTGAAAAAATATATCGCGCTTCGTGCTTCAGCGGCCGATGACGGTCAGATTTGATTGTGCGTCCGCTAAGATAAAGAATTAATCAGTTGACACCGGACGGCAATTCACAGCGAGTTCCTTGCGACTCCGGCGAGCCACCGCTCTCGTTTGTGAATTATTTCTTCGCTTGTGAGTTATTTCATTAATTTGCAAACTCGAACTTTTCGTACGCTCGCCTAATTCATGTAGCCGAATATATCGTATTTTCTGTTGAATCAGTGCTTGCTCGCTCGCTCGCTCGCTCTCTCTCTCTCTCTCTCTCTCTCTCTCTGGGGCTCAGTTTTGCACAGATACGTCGCAGGTTATGCGGCGCAGGAAGACGCTCAACATACGCAGGCGGGAAATCCGTCATTCTAAGCGGGACGTTCGGAGATACGCTGCCGTATTGTAATTAATCGATGCGCTTACTCAGACTCGCTCGTAGAATGTAAGGGTTGTTTCTGTGTGTATGTGTGCGAGTGCGGGTGTAGGTGGGTAGGCGCGCCTGTGAGACCGTAATACCCGGAAAAGCTAATTCACCGTTTATGTGACAAATTGCGTTGAAAATATCCCCGCGTTTTCCACGTCGGCAGCGCTCAACAGATTTTTCGATGCAGCGCCGGGGCGCACAAAGCGTCCCGCGTATCGACGTAGCGAAGATATAACGCGGCTCGTTAACTCCGCCAAATGTTTAACACCGGCCTCGAGTGTTCTCGTCATTGTTCCCGAAATAATTCGCGACGACTTGCGGATACACCCAGCGCGTGACGAATCGCAGCACGCGCGCGTTCGAACATCGATTTCTCGTCGTTTGGCATTTAAACTAACAAATAAACCTCGGGAAACGTCAGACGCCGATTTGTTCCCAATTTTTTATAGTTATTTTTTATGTCAAAATATGAAGAAATCTGTTATCATTTTGAGCTTAAATTAATTATTTCAGTTTTTTCGTAATTTTTCAAGTTTGGCACAAGTACACTATTTTATACATATTTAAAACAATATTTCTTAAAAATATATATATTTGATTTATTGAAACTTGCACACACACATACACATGTCGCCAATTCAGAACCATTCAGAATCAGAACCATTTTGTAAAATTCAAAATGGCGGATCTAATATTTTCTAATATGGCTGACGTTTGACATTGTTGCAAAAAGTGTTCAGTTTCACGCTACATTCGACGTTGAGAGTAACGACAGTTTACTCTTTCGCAAATTTTTTTTCTTCTTATTTTTTTCCTCATTTCTTGTTCATGTTTTATCAAATATTGACGTTAAAATGAGCTTGTTTGCTGAACAGTGAGCCGAAAGATTACCCAACGTCGAATGTAGCTTAAAACTGAACACTTTTTCAACAATGACGTCAGCTATATTAGATCCGCCGTTTTGAATTTTACAAAATGATTCTGATTCATAATCGGCGACATGTGTGTGTGTGTGCAAGTTTCAATAAATCAGACGTATATATTTTTAAGAAATATTGTTTTAAATATGTATAAAAACTTGAGAAATTTCGAAAAAATTGAAAAAAAATTAATTTAAGCTAAAAGTGATAACAAATTTCTTCATATTTTGACATAAAAAGTAACTAAAAGATTGGAAACAAATCGGCGTCTGATGTTTCCCGAGGTTTAGGTTTCGTAAGGGAAAGGCACGCGCGATTCACTCGACGACGAAAGTATAATTCCCGGCAAACTATAAACGGCCGCTATATGATCGGTCGTTGTGCGTTTTAAA